>NC_057809.1:612229119-612236063 GCF_018294505.1 Triticum aestivum
TGCATCATTGACAGAATTCTCCAATCACTGCCACCAAGCTACAAGAGCTTCGTGATGAACTATAATATGCAAGGGATGAACAAGACTATTCCCGAGCTCTTCGCAATGCTGAAAGCTGCGGAGGTAGAAATCAAAAAGGAGCATCAAGTGTTGATGGTTAACAAAACCACTAGTTTCAAGAAAAAGGGCAAAGGGAAGAAGAAGGGAAACTTCAAGAAGAACAGCAAGCAAGTTGCTGCTCAGGAGAAGAAACCCAAGTCTGGACCTAAGCCTGAAACTGAGTGCTTCTACTGCAAGCAGACTGGTCACTGGAAGCGGAACTGCCCCAAGTATTTGGCGGATAAGAAGGATGGCAAAGTGAGCAAAGGTATATGTGATATACATGTTATTGATGTGTACCTTACTAGAGCTCGCAGTAGCACCTGGGTATTTGATACTGGTTCTGTTGCTAATATTTGCAACTCGAAACAGGGACTATGGAATAAGCGGACACTAGCAAAGGACGAGGTGACGATGCGCGTGGGAAACGGTTCCAAAGTCGATGTGATCGCGGTCGGCACGCTACCTCTACATCTACCTTCGGGATTAATATTAGACCTAAATAATTGTTATTTGGTGCCAGCGTTGAGCATGAACATTATATCTGGATCTTGTTTAATGCGAGACGGTTATTCATTTAAATCAAAGAATAATGGTTGTTCTATTTATATGAATAATATCTTTTATGGTCATGCACCTTTGAAGAGTGGTCTATTCTTGTTGAATCTCGAAGATAGTGATACACATATTCATAATGTAGAAGCCAAAAGATGCAAAGTTAATAATGATAGTGCAACTTATTTGTGGCACTGCCGTTTAGGTCATATCGGTGTAAAACGCATGAAGAAACTCCATACTGATGGGCTTTTGGAATCACTTGGTACTTGCGAACCGTGCCTCATAGGCAAGATGACTAAAACACCGTTCTCCGGTACTATGGAGAGAGCAACAGATTTGTTGGAAATCATACATACCGATGTATGTGGTCCGATGAATATTGAGGCTCGTGGCGGATATCGTTATTTTCTCATCTTCACAGATGATTTAAGCAGATATGGGTATATCTACTTAATGAAACATAAATCTGAAACATTTGAAAGGTTCAAAGAATTTCAGAGTGAAGTTGAAAATCATCGTAACAAGAAAATAAAGTTTCTACGATCTGATCGTGGAGGAGAATATTTGAGTTACGAGTTTGGTATACATTTGAAAAATTGTGGAATAGTTTCGCAACTCACGCCACCCGGAACACCACAGCGTAATGGTGTGTCCGAACGTCGTAATCGTACTTTACTAGATATGGTGCGATCTATGATGTCTCTTACTGATTTACCGCTATCGTTTTGGGGTTATGCTTTAGAGACGGCCGCATTCACGTTAAATAGGGCACCATCAAAATCCGTTGAGACGACGCCTTATGAACTATGGTTTGGCAAGAAACCAAAGTTGTCGTTTCTTAAAGTTTGGGGCTGCGATGCTTATGTGAAAAAGCTTCAACCTGATAAGCTCGAACCCAAAGCGGAGAAATGTGTCTTCATAGGATACCCAAAGGAAACAGTTGGGTATACCTTCTATCACAGATCCGAAGGCAAGACATTCGTTGCTAAGAATGGATCATTTCTAGAGAAGGAGTTTCTCTCGAAAGAAGTGAGTGGGAGGAAAGTAGAACTTGACGAGGTAACTGTACCTGCTACCTTATTGGAAAATAGTACATCACAGAAAACTGTTTCTGCGACACCTATGACAATCAGTGAGGAAGCTAATGATGATGATCATGAAGCTTCAGAACAAGATACTACTGAACCACGTAGATCAACCAGAGTGAGATCCGCACCAGAGTGGTACGGTAATCCAATTCTGGAAGTCATGATGCTAGATCATGATGAACCTACGAACTATGAAGAAGCGATAGTGAGCCCAGATTCCGCAAAGTGGCTTGTGGCCATGAAATCTGAGATGGGATCCATGTATGAGAACAAAGTATGGACTTTGGTTGACTTGCCCGATGATCGGCAAGCAATTGAGAATAAATGGATCTTCAAGAAAAAGACTGACCCTGACGGTAATGTTACTATCTATAAAGCTCGACTTGTCGCAAAAGGTTTTCGACAAGTTCAAGGGGTTGACTACGATGAGACCTTCTCACCCGTAGCGATGCTTAAGTCCGTCAGAATTATGTTAGCAATTGCCGCATTTTATGATTATGAAATATGGCAAATGGATGTCAAAACTGCATTCCTGAATGGATTTCTGGAAGAAGAGTTGTATATGGTACAACCAGAAGGTTTTGTCGACCCAAAAGGAGCTAACAAAGTATGCAAACTCCAGCGATCCATTTATGGACTGGTGCAAGCATCTCGGAGTTGGAATAAACGCTTTGATAGTGTGATCAAAGCATTTGGCTTTATACAGACTTTTGGAGAAGCCTGTATTTACAAGAAAGTGAGTGGGAGCTCTGTAGCATTTCTGATATTATATGTGGATGACATATTACTAATTGGAAATGATATAGAATTTCTGGATAGCATAAAGGGATACTTGAATAAAAGTTTTTCGATGAAAGACCTCGGGGAAGCTGCATACATATTAGGCATAAAGATCTATAGAGATAGATCAAAACGCTTAATTGGACTTTCACAATGCACATACCTTGACAAAATTTTGAAGAAGTTCAAGATGGATCAAGCAAAGAAAGGGTTCTTGCCTGTGCTACAAGGTGTGAAGTTGAGTAAGACTCAATGCCCGACCACTGCAGAAGATAGAGAGAAAATGAAAGATGTTCCCTATGCTTCAGCCATAGGCTCTATCATGTATGCAATGCTGTGTACCAGACCTGATGTGTGCCTTGCTATAAGTTTAGCAGGGAGGTACCAAAGTAATCCTGGAATGGATCACTGGACAGCGGACAGGAACATCCTGAAATACCTGAAAAGGACTAAGGATATGTTTCTCATATATGGAGGTGACAAAGAGCTCACCGTAAGAGGTTACGTTGATGCAAGCTTTGACACTGATCCGGGCGATTCTAAATCGCAAACCGGATACGTGTTTACTTTAAACGGTGGAGCTGTCAGTTGGTGCAGTTCTAAACAAAGCGTCGTAGCGGGATCTACATGTGAAGCGGAGTACATAGCTGCTTCGGAAGCAGCAAACGAAGGAGTCTGGATGAAGGAGTTCATATCCGATCTAGGTGTCATACCTAGTGCATCGGGTCCAATGAAAATCTTCTGTGACAATACTGGTGCAATTGCCTTGGCAAAGGAATCCAGATTTCACAAAAGAACCAAACACATCAAGAGACGCTTCAACTCCATCCGGGATTTAGTCCAGGTGGGAGACATAGAGATTTGCAAGATACATACGGATCTGAATGTTGCAGACCCGTTGACTAAGCCTCTTCCACGAGCAAAACATGATCAGCACCAAGGCTCCATGGGTGTTAGAATCATTACAGTGTAATCTAGATTATTGACTCTAGTGCAAGTGGGAGACTGAAGGAAATATGCCCGAGAGGCAATAATAAAGTTATTATTTATTTCCTTACATCATGATAAATGTTTATTATTCATGCTAGAATTGTATTAACCGGAAACATAATACATGTGTGAATACATAGACCAACAGAGTGTCACTAGTATGCCTCTACTTGACTAGCTCGTTAATCAAAGATGGTTATGTTTCCTAACCATGAACAAGGGGTTGTTATTTGATTAACGAGGTCACATCATTAGTAGAATGATCTGATTGACATGACCCATTCCATTAGCTTAGCACCCGATCGTTTAGTATGTTGCTATTGCTTTCTTCATGACTTACACATGTTCCTATAACTATGAGATTATGCAACTCCCGTTTACCGGAGGAACACTTTGGGTACTACCAAACGTCACAACGTAACTGGGTGATTATAAAGGAGTACTACAGGTGTCTCCAATGGTAGATGTTGGGTTGGCGTATTTCGAGATTAGGGTTTGTCACTCCGATTATCGGAGAGGTATCTCTGGGCCCTCTCGGTAATGCACATCACATAAGCCTTGCAAGCACTGCAACTAATAAGTTAGTTGTGAGATGATGTATTACGGAACGAGTAAAGAGACTTGCCGGTAACGAGATTGAACTAGGTATTGGATACCGACGATCGAATCTCGGGCAAGTAACATACCGATGACAAAGGGAACAACGTATGTTGTTATGCGGTCTGACCGATAAAGATCTTCGTAGAATATGTAGGAGCCAATATGGGCATCCAGGTCCCGCTATTGGTTATTGACCAGAGACGTGTCTCGGTCATGTCTACATTGTTCTCGAACCGTAGGGTCCGCACGCTTAACGTTACGATGACAGTTATTATGAGTTTATGCATTTTGATGTACCGAAGGTTGTTCGGAGTCCCGGATGAGATCACGGACATGACGAGGAGTCTCGAAATGGTCGATACGTAAAGATTTATATATTGGAAGCCTATGTTTGGGCACCGGAAGTGTTCCGGGTGAAATCGGGATTTTACCGGATTACCGGGAGGGTTACCGAAACCCCCCGGGAGGCAAATGGGCCTATTGGGCCTTAGTGGAAAAGAGAGAAGGGGCAGCCCACAAGCTAGCCGGCCGAACCCCCCTTCCCTAGTCCTATTAGGACTAGGAGAAGGGGCCGCCCCCCCCCCCTCTCTTCTCTTTCTCCCGAAGAGTCCTACTAGGAATAGGATTTGGGGGGAGGAGTCCTACTCCCGGTAGGAGTGGGACTCCTCCCTGCGCCTCCCTCCTAGCCGGCCGACCCCCTTGCCCCTGGCCTTTATATACGGGGGCAGGGGGCACCCCATAGACACACAACTTGATCCTTGAGATCGTTCCTTAGCCGTGTGCGGTGCCCCCTGCCACCAAATTCCACCTCGATCGTACCGTTGTAGTGCTTAGGCGAAGCCCTGCGTCGGTAGTACATCAAGATCGTCATCACGCCGTCGTGCTGAAGAAACTCTTCCTCGACGCTTTGCTGGATCGGAGCCCGAGGAACGTCATCGAGCTGAACGTGTGCTAAGAACTCGGAGGTGCCGGAGTAACGGTGCTTGGATCGGTCGGATCGGGAAGAAGACGTACGACTACTTCCTCTACGTTGTGAGATCGCTTCCGTAGTCGGTCTGCGTTGGTACGTAGACAACACTCTCCCCTCTCGTTGCTGTGCATCACCATGATCTTGCGTGTGCGCAGGAAAATTTTGAAATTACTGCGTTCCCCAACAGGATCTTCTTCCGGAGATGATGGAGAGCGGGACGCCTCCCCCTGTCGTGCCGCCTAGCGAGGCGGGCGACCCTGAGGTGTCATCGTGAAGGGTTTCTCCGAATCCGGCAGGGGCGGAAGGTGGCAGTGCGGCCCCCGAAGTTCTCCACGTCCGGCCTTCGAAAGAAGCCATAGGACAAGTCCGGCATCGTCTGGTGCTCGGCTGGAGGAGCTAAAGATCCTGCTGGGGCGAGCTTCTATCTCAGAGGAGCACCGTGCATTTATGGGCATGGTGATTGAAAGGATTTCATCCGCAGAAGACGGATTGCATGAGGCCGTCAAAAGGTTGCTGACGGGTTTTGAGGTATGTTAGATGATGTACACTTTTGTCAGTTGCGCATAAGTAAGATGCGCCCTGTGTTGATAGTAGCCCCTGAGACTCTGTGCGTTGTCAAGAAATGACGGCACGCAGAGGATCATAATTCCAGGTCTAAGATGTCGCCTTTGAATTTAGGTGGCGGGGTGTTCGGAATCGAGCCGAACGGATGAATTTGCCGAACTAAAGCGGCAACTGGACGTGGCAGATGCCGACATCGCGCTTGTCAACAAGCGGCTTGATGAGGCTCAAGGTATGTAATTCTTCGGGCGGCGCCAGGTAAGAGGAGCTTCATGCCAGTGTCTTACAATGTGTGTGCTTGACGCAGATGGTACGGCCGCCATGGAGAATCTTAGGGCAGGACTTGCCCGAGCTAAGGAGCAAGCCAGAAAAAGTGATGCGGCTGCCCAGAAGGCCCTTGAAGAGCTGAGAGCCAAACAGGCTGCTCATTGCCGAAGCAAAGAGGAGATGGCCGAGATGGCCAAAAAGTTGAAAAGCGCTACCGACCGTTGCAGGCTTCTTGAGAAAGAAGACCAGGCGAAACAGACGGACTTAAAGAAGGCCGTCGCCAATGCCAAAGATGCGCGCTCTACGATGAGAGCTGCGAAGGAGGAGCTGCGTCAGGCCGAACAGATTGTGGCTAGAAAGCCCTTTATGCTGCGAAGGAAGGTTTGTGATCCGAAGTTTGCTCCGTTGGACCGGATGTGGAGTGTGGAGGACACCTATCTGGATTTGGCAGCGAGTGTTGCTGATGCGACCGAACACTTTCGAGATCAGAAAGATCGCGAAGTGGAAAGACTTTTCTGGTCGTAGTTTCACAATCCAGAGCGTCCACGGGCAGTGGGTGACCATTTGGCTCAATGGGACGAACTGAATAGGTTGTCTGGACTCGCCATGAAGTACGTCGTGGGTCACCTATGGCCGGGGAGTTCGGAGCCGAAGAGTTATTTCAGCTTGGTGCAGCAATTCCTTCATGCGGTGTCGCGTATAAATGCAATTAAGAAGTCAGCATGCATAGAGGGAGCTAGGATGGCTCTAGCCCGTGTTAAGACATACTGGGCAGAGATGGATACCACCGTTGTTGCGTCCCGAGACTCGGACCAAAGCCGAGTACCCTTCAAGCACTATTTTCAGGAAGTTCTTGAAGGCGCTCATGTAATAGAGACGCAGTGCCCGAAAGATGCTATGTTATGATAGCATATGTAATTATAAAGTAATATTTTGATAAACCGTAGTGGCCTTTTTTATACTTGTGCCTCCAAGTATTGTAAACACCTTCTATGCGGCCGTTATATATATATATATATATATGTGTGTGT
>NC_057809.1:612236458-612250298 GCF_018294505.1 Triticum aestivum
CGTTGGCTTCAGCCCCCACGCACATAGTGCCGGGGTGCTCGCAGAAGACGCATTTTCACACTTAACCCAACGTCTTGGTCCTACAAAGGAGGTGATAGCGCAGCGGGCCAGGCAACCGGACTATAATGCTTTAACACATTCACTTAGCCATAGGAGTTTGAAAATGAGACTCTTTAGGTAGCTCCTTGGTGGCAACTGCGCTTGTCTGAATTCGGGGCGCGTATGTGCCTGACCGGGAAGCGGCCCTTCATTAAAGCGAGGAATCCGATAGATTCCGATAGGTCATCGAGTGGCTGACCAGCCTCGCGCTACATCATGACAGTCAGTTTTCGGCTTTCTCTACTGAGGTGCTCGCCCTGGCCGAACCGGGGGCACAACCGCAGTAGTTCTCCTGATGCTACCTTAGCCGATAGAGCGAAACGTAAGGTAGCCGAACTCAGGAGCCGGGCAACCCAACATTTGACCAAAGACATGATTCGAAGCTGATGCATATAATGCCAAAACTCGCGACGCCGAACACTCCCTAAGGCGTTCGGTCTTTATGAGTGTGGGCCAAACGACACTCTTTATTAAAAAAGCCCCTAGTGTCCAGGTACGTGCAAAAATTCTGACGTGGCCACATGCCAAGACGCCAGCCTCCTCCTTGGTTATACTGGAAAGAAAAACCCAGGGGATGTGTAGCAACAAGAGACAGTAAAAAAAGGTTTGCGCAGGGTCTTAATCTAAAAAAAATCCTTTAGGACGGGTCCCTACTGTACGTCTGCGCCTGTGTCTCCGTTGTGCCGTATCCTGGACGGGCGCCGCACGACGTTCATCTGTAAAAGAGAGGAACTGAGTTGAGAGCGGGTTGTGCCATGAAAATAAGCAAAGTATAAAGTAAAATATGGAAGTTTGAGCTTTATTGGCTCTTATTGTATATGCGTGGAGCCCCTTGTGCGGGGGTATATGGCTTCTAGGCCTCCATCAATGATGATTTTGCACCGAACTCGTCTATCCGCGTTCGTGGTCTTGAAATGACCTATTTTAAAGTTTTTTTGGCCGGTGATGCCATTTTTCTGTGGGGCTGTTTAAAGCGGCCGCACTGTCCTCCGCTTAGGGAGGCGCACTTTAGTGCTTTCCCATCAAAGAGATGATGCCTCATGGACCGGGCACCTTAAGCGTAAGAGATGCATAATGCGGTATTGCGTTAAATCGAGCGAAAGCTTCGCGTCCCAGTAGTGCTTGATAGCGACTTGAGAACGGGACGACGTGGAAGGTCAGCTTTTCGCGGCGGAGGTTATCGGCAGAGCCGAATGTGAGTGTGAGCCGGAGAAGACCCGTACAATGGGTGTCCGGACCGGGTATTACCCCTTGAAAGGAGGTTTTGCTCCGACGGATTCTTGCTGGGTTTATCCCCATGTGCTGTATTGTATCCTGATATATCAGGTTTAGTCTGCTGCCGCCGTCCATAAGGACATTTGAAAATTTGAGTCCGCAAATTATTGGATCGAGTATCAAGGCAGTCCATCCTACATTCTTGATATTCCTAGAATAATCTAGCTGATCGAAGGTGATCGATTTTGACAACCAGTAGCAGGATCCTTTGGGGATGGGATGTGTGGTGCGTACCTTTACGAGCACCGCACGTTTTGTTATGTGGAGTGAGTTCAATGTTTTTACTTCTTGCGGAAAGTTCTTTTGTTTCCTGGTTCCCTGCTGTTGGGGTTCGTCCTCGTCTACGCTTGGTGTGTCGAGCCCCTTGTGTTCGGCATTGAGTCTGCCGGATTGTTTGAAGACCCAACAGTCTCTGTGGGTATGGTTCGCAGGCTTCGCAGAAGTACTCTGTATCTGACATATCCTGTCCAGGATTTTATTTAGGTTGGATGGATCGTCCCTGTTATCCTGGGGGGGCGGTTTTTCCTGATTTTGTCGTGAGCCTTTGAATCCGGCGTTGACTGTCGTGCTCTTCGGACTTTTGTCCTTAGTCCAGCGACGATCCTTGTTACGTCGCGGTCTTCCGTTTCCATCCCTGGTTTCGGATGTACTTGGGTCGCTGGGGCTGCACCTTGCCAACCAGCTGTCCTCCCCTGCACAAAAGCGGGTCATGAGGCTTGTAAGTGCGGCCATTGTTCTTGGTTTTTCTTGGCCGAGGTGTCTGGCGAGCCATTCGTCTCGGACGTTATGCCTGAAAGCTGCTAAGGCTTCGGCGTCCGGACAGTCGACTATCTGATTCTTTTTAGTGAGGAATCTATTCCAGAACTGCCGAGCTGATTCTCCGGGTTGTTGAGTTATGTGACTAAGATCGTCTGCATCCGGAGGGCGGACATAGGTCCCCTGAAAGTTTGCTCGAAAGGCATCCTCGAGTTCTTTCCAGCTTCCAATTGTGTTTTCTGGAAGGCTTTTAAGCCAATGTCGTGCTGGCCCTTTAAGCTTAAGGGGCAGATATTTTTTGGCGTGGAGATCATCTCCTCTAGCCATGTGTATGTGTAGGATATAGTCCTCGATCCAGACTCCAGGGTCTGTTGTTCCATCATATGCCTCTATGTTTACGGGTTTGAATCCTTCTGGGAATTCATAGTCCAGGACCTCATCGGTGAAACATAGGGGGTGTGCGACACCCATGTATTTGGGTATGCCGGATTCTGATGATGGTTTCATAGCGTTGCTTACGAGAGCTTGCTTTCTTGGCCCATAAATGGACCTGACTGGGCCATGATGCGAATCCCTAAGTGGGTCGCATGCCGATTTAGGTGCGGCGCCGCTTGTCGTTTTATGGGCTCATCCATCCGACCGTGTGGCTTTTTCATTTTCCGAATGCGAGGGCTCTAGGGCCTCTTCGTCGAATTCATGCAGTAGCTTTCTTTTCGGATAGCTTCTAGTGCGGCGACTGTCGCCATACTTATCTGTGGCATTGATTACCTTGCTCCATCTGATCCGGAGTGCGTCTTCCGCTGTTTTTAGCTTCCACTTCTGCTTTTTAGGCTGTGTGCAGTTGCAACGAGCCTCTTATGGAGATTCTTCTGCTCCGTGAGTTTATTCGGCGTGAGGTCGTCTGGAATGCCGTTTTCACTGGAGGAGGGATGTTCGGTTTCCGTGTTTCCCTGTTCGGGCGGTTGCTCTAAGGCCTGCCCGTCGTTTACCGGCTCGTTCTGCTTTATGGCTAGGTTTGTGCTGAGGCGGGGCTTGGGTCGGCGTTTGCGCCGACGCCTTGATTGCTTTTCGGGGGGTCGATCTCTCGTCTCCTCCCCTTTTTCCTCGTTGTCGTCTCCCTTAGGGGTGTCCACCATGTACACATCGTGAGATGAGGTGGCTGTCCAATGCCCTATGGGCGTTGGTTCGTCGGTATCTCCTCCATCGTCATCCATGCTGTCAATGTCTTCGGAGCCGGGGTCGGGCATGTCGGTTAAATCGTCGACAATGGCTATAAAGTGGGTGGTGGGTGGGTTTTGGATTTCTTTGTCATCCGCATCCCAATTTTGCTGACCGTAGTTCGGCCAGAGCTCTCCTGACAACGAGAGGGACTTTAGAGAATTCAGGATGTCGCCGAAGGGCGAGTGCTGAAAGATGCCTGCGGCGGTGAACTCCATCATCGGTGCCCGATCGGATTCGATTAGCAGGGGCGCGGGGGGTTCGGAGTCCGGAGTGGAGTCCGGACCCTTGGAGTCACGGGTTGTGTAGAGTGCGGGGCTAGCGTTCGGCTCGATCGCTTTTGGGATCGCAGCCCCTGAGGTGACGTCCAACCGCTCATCCTCGATTGGCGCAGTGGGCTCCGAATCAATGGTCGGACCCGGTGCGTGTGCGGCCTTCAAAGCGCTGTTCGGCGGCAGAGCTATATCATGCCCATCGAGACAGTGCGGCGCGCCTGACTGTGGCTTGAATCCGTCGAAGATCAAGTTGAAGGAAATATGCCCTAGAGGCAATAATAAAGTTATTATTTATTTCCTTACATCATGATAAATGTTTATTATTCATGCTAGAATTGTATTAACCGGAAACATAATACATGTGTGAATACATAGACCAACAGAGTGTCACTAGTATGCCTCTACTTGACTAGCTCGTTAATCAAAGATGGTTATGTTTCCTAACCATGAACACGGGGTTTTTATTTGATTAACGAGGTCACATCATTAGTAGAATGATCTGATTGACATGACCCATTCCATTAGCTTAGCACCCGATCGTTTAGTATGTTGCTATTGCTTTCTTCATGACTTATACATGTTCCTATAACTATGAGATTATGCAACTCCCGTTTACCGGAGGAACACTTTGGGTACTACCAAACGTCACAACGTAACTGGGTGATTATAAAGGAGTACTACAGGTGTCTCCAATGGTAGATGTTGGGTTGGCGTATTTCGAGATTAGGGTTTGTCACTCCGATTGTCGGAGAGGTATCTCTGGGCCCTCTCGGTAATGCACATCACATAAGCCTTGCAAGCACTACAACTAATATGTTAGTTGTGAGATGATGTATTACGGAACGAGTAAAGAGACTTGCCGGTAACGAGATTGAACTAGGTATTGGATACCGACGATCGAATCTCGGGCAAGTAACATACCGATGACAAAGGGAACAACGTATGTTGTTATGCGGTCTGACCGATAAAGATCTTCGTAGAATATGTAGGAGCCAATATGGGCATCCAGGTCCCGCTATTGGTTATTGACCGGAGACGTGTCTCGGTCATGTCTACATTGTTCTCGAACCGTAGGGTCCGCACGCTTAACGTTACGATGACAGTTATTATGAGTTTATGCATTTTGATGTACCGAAGGTTGTTCGGAGTCCCGGATGAGATCACGGACATGACGAGGAGTCTCGAAATGGTCGAGACGTAAAGATTGATATATTGGAAGCCTATGTTTGGGCACCGGAAGTGTTCCGGGTGAAATCGGGATTTTACCGGATTACCGGGAGGGTTACCGGAACCCCCCGGGAGGCAAATGGGCCTATTGGGCCTTAGTGGAAAAGAGAGAAGGGGCAGCCCACAAGCTAGCCGGCCGAACCCCCCTTCCCTAGTCCTATTAGGACTAGGAGAAGGGGCCGGCCCCCCTCTCTTCTCTTTCTCCCGAAGAGTCCTACTAGGAATAGGATTTGGGGGGAGGAGTCCTACTCCCGGTAGGAGTGGGACTCCTCCCTGCGCCTCCCTCCTAGCCGGCCGACCCCCTTGCCCCTGGCCTTTATATATGGGGGCAGGGGGCACCCCATAGACACACAACTTGATCCTTGAGATCGTTCCTTAGCCGTGTGCGGTGCCCCCTGCCACCAAATTCCACCTCGATCGTACCGTTGTAGTGCTTAGGCGAAGCCCTGCGTCGGTAGTAAATCAAGATCGTCATCACGCCGTCGTGCTGACGAAACTCTTCCTCGACGCTTTGCTGGATCGGAGCCCGAGGAACGTCATCGAGCTGAACGTGTGCTTAGAACTCGGAGGTGCCAGAGTAACGGTGCTTGGATCGGTCGGATCGGGAAGAAGACGTACGACTACTTCCTCTACGTTGTGAGATCGCTTCCGCAGTCGGTCTGCGTTGGTACGTAGACAACACTCTCCCCTCTCGTTGCTGTGCATCACCATGATCTTGCGTGTGCGTAGGAAATTTTTTGAAATTACTGCGTTCCCCAACAGTGGCATCCGAGCCTAGGTTTTATGGTTTGATGTTATATGCACGAGTAGAACACAAGTGAGTTGTGGGCGATACAAGTCATACTGCCTACCAGCATGTCATACTTTGGTTCGGCGGTATTGTTGGTTGAGACGATCCGGACCAACCTTACGCGTACTCTTACGCGAGACCGGTTCCCTCGACGTGCTTTGCACATAGATGGCTTGCGGAAGACTGTCTCTCCAACTTTAGTTGAACCAAGTGTGACTACGCCCGGTCCTTGAGAAGGTTAAAACGGAGTCTATTTGACGAACTATCGTTGTGGTTTTGATGCGTAGGTGAGATGAGTTCTTACTTAAAGCCCGTAGCAGCCACGTAAAACTTGCAACAACAAAGTAGAGGACGTCTAACTTGTTTTTGCAGGGTATGTTGTGATGTGATATGGTCAAGGCATGATGCTGATTTTATTGTATGAGATGATCATGTTTTGTAACTAAGTTATCGGCAACTGGCTGGAGCCATATGGTTGTCGCTTTATTGTATGCAATGCAATCGCGATGTAATGCTTTACTAGATTACTAAACGGTAGTAATAGTCGTGGAAGCATAAGATTGGCGAGACGACAACGATGCTACGATGGAGATCAAGGTGTCGCGCCGGTGACGATGGTGATCATGACGGTGCTTCGGAGATGGAGATCACACGCACAAGATGATGATGGCCATATCATATCACTTATATTGATTGCATGTGATGTTTATCCTTTTATGCATCTTATCTTGCTTTGATTGACGGTAGCATTATAAGATGATCTCTCACTAAATTATCAAGAAGTGTTCTCCCTGAGTATGCACCGTTGCCAAAGTTCGTCGTGCCCAGACACCACGTGATGATCGGGTGTGATAAGCTCTACGTCCATCTACAACGGGTGCAAGCCAGTTTTGCACACCCAGAATACTCAGGTTAAACTTGACGAGCCTAGCATATGCAGATATGGCCTCGGAACACAGAGACCGAAAGGTCGAGCGTGAATCATATAGTAGATATGATCAACATGACGATGTTCACCATTGAAAACTACTCCATCTCACGTGATGATCGGTTATGGTTTAGTTGATTTGGATCACGTGATCACTTAGAGGATTAGAGGGATGTCTGTCTAAGTGGGAGTTCCTAAGTAATTTGATTAACTGAACTTAAACTTATCATGAACTTAGTACCTGATAGTATCTTGCTTGTTTATGTTGCTTGTAGATAGATGGCTCGTGCTATTGTTCCGTTGAATTTTAATGCGTTCCTTGAGAAAGCAAAGTTGAAAGATGATGGTAGCAATTACACGGACTGGGTCCGTAACCTGAGGATTATCCTCATCGCTGCACAGAAAAATTACGTCCTGGAAGCACCGCTGGGTGACAGGCCTGCTGCTGGAGCAACGCCAGATGTTATGAACGTCTGGCAGAGCAAAGCTGATGACTACTCGATAGTTCAGTGTGCCATGCTTTACGGCTTAGAATCGGGACTTCAACGACGTTTTGAACGTCATGGAGCATATGAGATGTTCCAGGAGTTGAAGTTAATATTTCAAGCAAATGCCCGAATTGAGAGATATGAAGTCTCCAATAAGTTCTATAGCTGTAAGATGGAGGAGAACAGTTCTGTCAGTGAGCATATACTCAAGATGTCTGGGTATAATAATCACTTGATTCAGATGGGAGTTAATCTTCCAGATGACTGCGTCATTGACAGAATTCTCCAATCACTGCCACCAAGCTACAAGAGCTTCGTGATGAACTATAATATGCAAGGGATGAACAAGACTATTCCCGAGCTCTTCGCAATGCTGAAAGCTGCGGAGGTAGAAATCAAAAAGGAGCATCAAGTGTTGATGGTTAACAAAACCACTAGTTTCAAGAAAAAGGGCAAAGGGAAGAAGAAGGGAAACTTCAAGAAGAACAGCAAGCAAGTTGCTGCTCAGGAGAAGAAACCCAAGTCTGGACCTAAGCCTGAAACTGAGTGCTTCTACTGCAAGCAGACTGGTCACTGGAAGCGGAACTGCCCCAAGTATTTGGCGGATAAGAAGGATGGCAAAGTGAGCAAAGGTATATGTGATATACATGTTATTGATGTGTACCTTACTAGAGCTCGCAGTAGCACCTGGGTATTTGATACTGGTTCTGTTGCTAATATTTGCAACTCGAAACAGGGACTACGGAATAAGCGGACACTAGCAAAGGACGAGGTGACGATGCGCGTGGGAAACGGTTCCAAAGTCGATGTGATCGCGGTCGGCACGCTACCTCTACATCTACCTTCGGGATTAATATTAGACCTAAATAATTGTTATTTGGTGCCAGCGTTGAGCATGAACATTATATCTGGATCTTGTTTAATGCGAGACGGTTATTCATTTAAATCAGAGAATAATGGTTGTTCTATTTATATGAATAATATCTTTTATGGTCATGCACCTTTGAAGAGTGGTCTATTCTTGTTGAATCTCGAAGATAGTGATACACATATTCATAATGTAGAAGCCAAAAGATGCAAAGTTAATAATGATAGTGCAACTTATTTGTGGCACTGCTGTTTAGGTCATATCGGTGTAAAACGCATGAAGAAACTCCATACTGATGGGCTTTTGGAATCACTTGATTATGAATCACTTGGTACTTGCGAACCGTGCCTCATAGGCAAGATGACTAAAACACCGTTCTCCGGTACTATGGAGAGAGCAACAGATTTGTTGGAAATCATACATACCGATGTATGTGGTCCGATGAATATTGAGGCTCGTGGCGGATATCGTTATTTTCTCACCTTCACAGATGATTTAAGCAGATATGGGTATATCTACTTAATGAAACATAAATCTGAAACATTTGAAAGGTTCAAAGAATTTCAGAGTGAAGTTGAAAATCATCGTAACAAGAAAATAAAGTTTCTACGATCTGATCGTGGAGGAGAATATTTGAGTTACGAGTTTGGTATACATTTGAAAAATTGTGGAATAGTTTCACAACTCACGCCATCCGGAACACCACAGCGTAATGGTGTGTCCGAACGTCGTAATCGTACTTTACTAGATATGGTGCGATCTATGATGTCTCTTACTGATTTACCGCTATCGTTTTGGGGTTATACTTTAGAGACGGCCGCATTCACGTTAAATAGGGCACCATCAAAATCCGTTGAGACGACGCCTTATGAACTATGGTTTGGCAAGAAACCAAAGTTGTCGTTTCTTAAAGTTTGGGGCTGCGATGCTTATGTGAAAAAGCTTCAACCTGATAAGCTCGAACCCAAAGCGGAGAAATGTGTCTTCATAGGATACCCAAAGGAAACCGTTGGGTATACCTTCTATCACAGATCCGAAGGCAAGACATTCGTTGCTAAGAATGGATCATTTCTAGAGAAAGGAGTTTCTCTCGAAAGAAGTGAGTGGGAGGAAAGTAGAACTTGACGAGGTAACTGTACCTGCTCCCTTATTGGAAAATAGTACATCACAGAAAACTGTTTCTGCGACACCTATGCCAATCAGTGAGGAAGCTAATGATGATGATCATGAAGCTTCAGAACAAGATACTACTGAACCACGTAGATCAACCAGAGTGAGATCCGCACCAGAGTGGTACGGTAATCCAATTCTGGAAGTCATGATGCTAGATCATGATGAACCTACGAACTATGAAGAAGCGATGGTGAGCCCAGATTCCGCAAAGTGGCTTGAGGCCATGAAATCTGAGATGGGATCCATGTATGAGAACAAAGTATGGACTTTGGTTGACTTGCCCGATGATCGGCAAGCAATTGAGAATAAATGGATCTTCAAGAAAAAGACTGACGCTGACGGTAATGTTACTGTCTATAAAGCTCGACTTGTCGCAAAAAGTTTTTCGACAAGTTCAAGGGGTTGACTACGATGAGACCTTCTCACCCGTAGCGATGCTTAAGTCCGTCAGAATTATGTTAGCAATTGCCGCATTTTATGATTATGAAATATGGCAAATGGATGTCAAAACTGCATTCCTGAATGGATTTCTGGAAGAAGAGTTGTATATGGTACAACCAGAAGCTTTTGTCGATCCAAAAGGAGCTAACAAAGTATGCAAACTCCAGCGATCCATTTATGGACTGGTGCAAGCATCTCGGAGTTGGAATAAACGCTTTGATAGTGTGATCAAAGCATTTGGCTTTATACAGACTTTTGGAGAAGCCTGTATTTACAAGAAAGTGAGTGGGAGCTCTGTAGCATTTCTGATATTATATGTGGATGACATATTACTAATTGGAAATGATATAGAATTTCTGGATAGCATAAAGGGATAATTGAATAAAAGTTTTTCGATGAAAGACCTCGGGGAAGCTGCATACATATTAGGCATAAAGATCTATAGGGATAGATCAAAACGCTTAATTGGACTTTCACAATGCACATACCTTGACAAAATTTTGAAGAAGTTCAAGATGGATCAAGCAAAGAAAGGGTTCTTGCCTGTGCTACAAGGTGTGAAGTTGAGTAAGACTCAATGCCCGACCACTGCAGAAGATAGAGAGAAAATGAAAGATGTTCCCTATGCTTCAGCCATAGGCTCTATCATGTATACAATGCTGTGTACCAGACCTGATGTGTGCCTTGCTATAAGTTTAGCAGGGAGGTACCAAAGTAATCCTGGAATGGATCACTAGACAGCGGTCAAGAACATCCTGAAATACCTGAAAAGGACTAAGGATATGTTTCTCGTATATGGAGGTGACAAAGAGCTCACCATAAGAGGTTACGTTGATGCAAGCTTTGACACTGATCCGGACGATTCTAAATCGCAAACCGGATACGTGTTTACTTTAAACGGTGGAGCTGTCAGTTGGTGCAGTTCTAAACAAAGCGTCGTAGCGGGATCTACATGTGAAGCGGAGTACATAGCTGCTTCGGAAGCAGCAAACGAAGGAGTCTGGATGAAGGAGTTCATATCCGATCTAGGTGTCATACCTAGTGCATCGGGTCCAATGAAAATCTTCTGTGACAATACTGGTGCAATTGCCTTGGCAAAGGAATCCAGATTTCACAAAAGAACCAAACACATCAAGAGACGCTTCAACTCCATCCGGGATTTAGTCCAGGTGGGAGACATAGAGATTTGCAAGATACATACGGATCTGAATGTTGCAGACCCGTTGACTAAGCCTCTTCCACGAGCAAAACATGATCAGCACCAAGGCTCCATGGGTGTTAGAATCATTACAGTGTAATCTAGATTATTGACTCTAGTGCAAGTGGGAGACTGAAGGAAATATGCCCTAGAGGCAATAATAAAGTTATTATTTATTTACTTATAATCATGATAAATGTTTATTATTCATGCTAGAATTGTATTTACCGGAAACATAATACATGTGTGAATACATAGACAAACAAAGTGTCACTAGTATGCCTCTACTTGACTAGCTCGTTAATCAAAGATGGTTATGTTTCCTAACCATGAACAATGAGTTGTTATTTGATTAACGAGGTCACATCATTAGTAGAATGATCTGATTGACATTACCCATTCCATTAGCTTAGCACCCGATCGTTTAGTATGTTGCTATTGCTTTCTTCATGACTTATACATGTTCCTATGACTATGAGATTATGCAACTCCCGTTTACCGGAGGAACACTTTGGGTACTACCAAACGTCACAACGTAACTGGGTGATTATAAAGGAGTACTACAGGTGTCTCCAATGGTCGATGTTGGGTTGGCGTATTTCGAGATTAGGATTTGTCACTCCGATTGTCGGAGAGGTATCTCTGGGCCCTCTCGGTAATACACATCACATAAGCCTTGCAAGCATTACAACTAATATGTTAGTTGTGAGATGATGTATTACGGAACGAGTAAAGAGACTTGCCAGTAACGAGATTGAACTAGGTATTGGATACCGACGATCGAATCTTGGGCAAGTAACATACCGATGACAAAGGGAACAACGTATGTTGTTATGCGGTCTGACCGATAAAGATCTTCGTAGAATATGTAGGAGCCAATATGGGCATCCAGGTCCCGCTATTGGTTATTGACCGGAGACGTGTCTCGGTCATGTCTACATTGTTCTCGAACCGTAGGGTCCGCACGCTTAACGTTACGATGACAGTTATTATGAGTTTATGCATTTTGATGTACCGAAGGTTGTTCGGAGTCCCGGATGAGATCACGGACATGACGAGGAGTCTCGAAATGGTCGAGACGTAAAGATTGATATATTGGAAGCCTATGTTTGGGCACCGGAAGTGTTCCGGGTGAAATCGGGATTTTACCGGATTACCGGGAGGGTTACCGGAACCCCCCGGGAGGCAAATGGGCCTATTGGGCCTTAGTGGAAAAGAGAGAAGGGGCAGCCCACAAGCTAGCCGGCCGAACCCCCCTTCCCTAGTCCTATTAGGACTAGGAGAAGGGGCCGGCCCCCCTCTCTTCTCTTTCTCCCGAAGAGTCCTACTAGGAATAGGATTTGGGGGGAGGAGTCCTACTCCCGGTAGGAGTGGGACTCCTCCCTGCGCCTCCCTCCTAGCCGGCCGACCCCCTTGCCCCTGGCCTTTATATACGGGGGCAGGGGGCACCCCATAGACACACAACTTGATCCTTGAGATCGTTCCTTAGCCGTGTGCGGTGCCCCCTGCCACCAAATTCCACCTCGATCGTACCGTTGTAGTGCTTAGGCGAAGCCCTGCGTCGGTAGTACATCAAGATCGTCATCACGCCGTCGTGCTGACGAAACTCTTCCTCGACGCTTTGCTGGATCGGAGCCCGAGGAACGTCATCGAGCTGAACGTGTGCTTAGAACTCGGAGGTGCCGGAGTAACGGTGCTTGGATCGGTCGGATCGGGAAGAAGACGTACGACTACTTCCTCTACGTTGTGAGATCGCTTCCGCAGTCGGTCTGCGTTGGTACGTAGACAACACTCTCCCCTCTCGTTGCTGTGCATCACCATGATCTTGCGTGTGCGTAGGAAATTTTTTGAAATTACTGCGTTCCCCAACACAAGTCCCCGTGGGTGTCAGCCATGTAGTTTAGGCTTCCAAGCCTGGCCTGATGGCCAGGGGCGTAGCTTTCGATCTGCTCAAAGTGGCCAAGCGAATTGGCCCGCAGTGCGAAGCCGCCGAAGACTAAGATCTGTCCGGGGGGAAGAGCCTCAACCTGGATTGCATCGTTGTTGATGATCGAAGGAGCCATCCGGCCTAAGGGCGACGACACAGAGGAACTCTCAATGAAAACACCAATGTCGGTGTCAAAACCGGCGGATCTCGGGTAGGGGGTCCCGAACTGTGCGTCTAGGTCGGATGGTAACAGGAGACAGGGGACACTTTGTTTTACCCAGGTTCGGGCCCTCTCGATGGAGGTAAAACCCTACTCCTGCTTGATTAATATTGATGATATGGGTAGTACAAGAGTAGATCTACCACGAGATCAAGGAGGCTAAACCCTAGAAGCTAGCCTATGGTATGATTGTTGTGTATGAAGTTGATTCTGTCCTACGGACTACAACCCTCCGGTTTATATAGACACCGGATAGGGTTAGGGTTACATAGAGTCGGTTACAATGATAGGAGATCTTGAATATCTGCATCGCCAAGCTTGCCTTCCACGCCAAGAAAAGTCCCCTCCTGACACGGGACGAAGTCTTCAATCTTGTATCTTCATAGTCCTGGAGTCCGGCTGAAGGTATAGTCCGGCTATCCGAACACCCCTTAATCCAGGACTCCCTCACCTGTATTCTTACATGATTGACAGTTCTTGTCATCTTTGATTAATTAACAATGTTATACTGCATATGCACCTAAAATAGTACATTCTGGAACAAGGTCTCTCCTCCCCCTCGACTTGACTATGTTTGTTTGGGTTTGGCCGCTCCATTCCCTCCGTACAGCTTTTGCATTTAAATTGAAGAGATCCGAGATCATAATTAGTTTGGCGCCAAAAAATCGATACAACTTGGTTAGTTACCAAGTTGTTTTGCACATCTCACATAAAGTTGCCAGTAGTTGGCAAGTCTTGGTATGTGAAGAAAAAATATGTCATGTGTCCTCGACTTGATATGTATGTATCTTTTGTATGTCCAAACATGCCATTATAAATTGGAGACATCTTTTTATGTACAAACTGACTCAACAGTTCTTTTCGAATCTCATAGGAGAGGATGGGTCAAGGTGGAAGAAACCAAACTTGGGAAGTCGCAAGCTCCATGGCCTCCATCACATAGTTGCCACCCAAGCC